>NC_139227.1:112911886-112916886 GCF_055691185.1 Crinia signifera
AGGGCAGGCATATACAGTATATATAGGGCAGGCATATACAGTATATATAGGGCAGGTGCATAGGTATAGGGCATGTATATACAGTATATATAGGGCAGGTGCATAAGTATAGGGCAGGCATATACAGTATATATAGGGCAGGCACATAGGTATAGTGCAGGCATATACAGTATATATAGGGCAGGTGCATAGGTATAGAGCAGGCATATACATTATATATATATATATATAGGGCAGGCACATAGGTATAGGTCAGGCATATACAGTATATATAGGGCAGGTGCATAGGTATAGGGCAGGCATATACAGTATATATACTGCAGGCACATAGGTATAGGGCAGGCATATACAGTATATAGGGCAGGTGCATAGGTATAGGGCAGGCGCATAGGTATAGGGCAGGCATATACAGTATAGATAGGCCAGGCGCATAGGAATAGGGCAGGTATATACAGTGTATATAGGGCAGGCGCATCGGTATAGGGCAGGTATATACAGTGTATATAGGGCAGGTGCATAGGTATAGGGCAGGTATATACAGTGTATATAGGGCAGGCACATAGGTATAGGGCAGGCGTATACAGTATATATATATATATAGGGCAGGTGCATAAGTATAGGGCAGTCATAAACAGTATATATAGAGCAGGCACATAGGTATAGGGCAGGCATATACAGTATATATAGGGCAGGTGCATAGGTATAGGGCAGGCGCATAGGTATAGGGCAGGTATATACAGTGTATATAGGGCAGGTGCATAGGTATAGGACAGGCATATACAGTATATATATATATATATATATATATATATATATATATATATGGCAGGCATATACAGTACATATATAGGGCAGGTGCATAGGTATAGGGCAGGAATATACAGTATATAAATAGGGCAGGTGCATAGGTATAGGGCAGGAATATACAGTATATATATATATATATATATAGGGCAGGTGCATAGGTATAGGGCAGACATATACAGTATATATAGGACAGACTCATAGGTATAGGGCAGGCATATACAATATATAAAAGGCAGGCATATACAGTATATATAGGGCAGGCGCATAGGTACAGGGCAGGTATATACAGTGTATATAGGGAAGGCGTATAGGGCAGGCATATACAGTATATATATAGGGCAGGCACATAGGTATAGGGCAGGCATACACAGTATATATAGGGCAGGTGGATAGGTATAGGGCAGGCATATACAGTATATATAGGGCAGGCATACACAGTATATATAGGGCAGGTGGATAGGTATAGGGCAGGCATATACAGTATATATAGGGCAGGTGTATAGGGCAGGCATATACAGTATATATAGGGCAGGCACATAGGTATAGGGCAGGCACGTAGGTATAGGGCAGGCATATACAGTATATATAGGGCAGGCATACACAGTATATATAGGGCAGGTGGATAGGTATAGGGCAGGCATATACAGTATATATAGGGCAGGTGTATAGGGCAGGCATATACAGTATATATAGGGCAGGCACATAGGTATAGGGCAGGCATGTAGGTATAGGGCAGGCATATACAGTATATATATATATATATATATATAGGGCAGGCGCATAGGTATAGGGCAGGCATATACAGTATAGATAGATACAGTGTATATAGGGCAGGTGCATAGGTATAGGGCAGCCATATACAGTATATAAATAGGGCGGGTGCATAGATATAGGGCAGGCATATACAGTATATATATAGGGCAGTCATATACAGTACATATATAGGGCAGGTGCATAGGTATAGGGCAGGCATATACAGTGTATATATAGGGCAGGCACATAGGTATAGGGCAGGCATATACAGTGTGTGTATATATATATAGGGCAGGTGCATAGGTATAGAGCAGGCATATACAGTGTATATATAGGGCAGGTACATAGGTATAGGGTAGGCATGTACAGTATATATATATATATATATATATATATATATATATATAGGTCAGGTGCAGAGGTATAGATTAGGCATATACAGTATATATATATAGGTCAGGTGCATAGGTATAGGGCACGCATATACAGTATATATAGCGCAGGTGCATAGGTATAGGGCAGGCATATACAGTATATATAGGGCAGGCACATAGGTACAGGGCAGGCATACACTGTATATATAGGGCAGGTGCATAGGTATAGGGCAGGCATATACAGTATATATAGGGCAGGTGCATAGGTATAGGGCAGGCATATACAGTATATATAGGGCAGGCACATAGGTACAGGGCAGGCATACACTGTATATATAGGGCAGGTGCATAGGTATAGGGCAGGCATATACAGTATATATAGGGCAGGTGCATAGGTATAGGGCAGACATATACAGTATATATAGGGCAGGTGCATAGGTATAGGACAGGCATATACAGTATATATAGGGCAGGCGCATAGGAATAGGGCAGGCATTTACACTATATATATATAGGTCAGGTGCATAGGTATAGGGTAGGCATATACAGTATTTATATATATATAGGGCAGGCATATACAGTATAAATAGGGCAGGCACATAGGTATAGGGCAGCCATATACAGTATATTAATAGGGTGGGTGCATAGATATAGGGCAGGCATATACAGTATATATATATATATATATATAGAGAGAGAGAGAGCAGTCATATACAGTACATATATAGGGCAGGTGCATAGGTATAGGGCAGGCATATACAGTATAAATAGGGCAGGCACATAGGAATAGGGCAGGCATTTACACTATATATATATATAGGTCAGGTGCATAGGTATATACAATATATATATAGGGCAGGCACATAGGTATAGGGCAGGAATATACAGTATATATAGGGCAGGTGCATAGGTACAGGGCAGGCATATACAGTATATATAGGGCAGGTGCATAGGTACAGGGCAGGCATTTACAGTGTGTATGTGTATATATATATATATATATATATATATATATATATATATATATGGCAGGTGCATAGTTATAGGGCAGGCATATACAGTATATATAGGGCAGGTGCGTAGGTATAGGGCAGACATATACAGTATATATAGGGCAGGTGCATATGGGAGGGGCACACAGATATAGGGCAGGTATATACAGTATATTGGGCAGGTTCATAGATAGAGTACAGATTGTGCAATAATTATGATATAATAGTTGTAATGTAAATACAGTGTCATATGCACCTCAGCAAATAATTGCGTTATGGTACTTGGGATAGATATACGATAGATAGATAGATAGATAGATAGATAGATAGATAGATAGATAGATAGATAGATAGATAGATAGATGCGCTTGCAGTGTTATAATTACTGCGGTATAATGTATGGTCATTTGCACGCTTGCTTGTCTTATATACCGCCGGCACTGCGCCACTTGTTGTGTACATACAGTAGCTCGGCTCGCGCAGTTGGAAGCTGCGTCACATCTTCTAATGAAGTACTGTACTAATTCGCTTTGCAAAAACACAGCTAAGAACTTATAATGCGTAATAAGCCGGACTTGCTGTCCTGTATATAATGCCCAACTACCTGTACTGACTGTCCTGTATATAATGCCCAACAGTCTGTACTTGCTGTCCTGTATATAATGCCCGACAGTCTGTACTTGCTGTCCTGTATATAATAATGCCCGACAGTCTGTACTTGCTGTCCTGTATATAATGCCCCACAGTCTGTCTTTGCTGTCCTGTATATAATGCCGGACAGTCTGTCCTTGCTGTCCTGTATATAATGCCCGACAGTCTGTACTTGCTGTCCTGTATAGAATGCCCGACAGTCTGTACTTGCTGTCCTGTATAAAATGCCCGACAGTCTGTACTTGCTGTCCTGTGTAAAATGCCCGACAGTCTGTACTTGCTGTCCTGTATAGAATGCCCGACAGTCTGTACTTGCTGTCCTGTATAGAATGCCCGACAGTCTGTACTTGCTGTCCTGTATAAAATGCCCGACAGTCTGTACTTGCTGCCCTGTATATAATGCCCCACAGTCTGTACTTGCTGCTCTGTATATAATGCCATTGCCGACAGTCTGTACTTGCTGCCCTGTATATAATGCCATTGCCGACAGTCTGTACTTGCTGTACAGACATTAGTACATACACATCCTGCATCCGATATTGTCTCGTGCTACACCAGTGACAGTAAAAGGAAAAGTCAAAAAACATCCCTAATACCCGCATCACAGCCAGTGCTCCATCCAGCGTCCCCTGGCCGCACTGTAACACAGCCTGGGGCTTCCGTACACCCCGAGTACATACTCCTGTGCACTGTAACACAGCCTGGGGCTTCCGTACACCCCGAGTACATACTCCTGTGCACTGTAACACAGCCTGGGGCTTCCGTACACCCCGAGTACATACTCCTGTGCACTGTAACACAGCCTGGGGCTTCCGTACACCCCGAGTACATACTCCTGTGTACTGTAACACAGCCTGGGGCTTCCGTACACCCCGAGTACATACTCCTGTGCACTGTAACACAGCCTGGGGCTTCCGTACACCCCGAGCACATACTCCTGTGCACTGTAACACAGCCTGGGGCATCCGTACACCCCGAGCACATACTCCTGTGCACTGTAACACAGCCTGGGGCATCCGTACACCCCGAGCACATACCCCTGTGCTCTGTAACACAGCCTGGGGCATCCGTACATCCCTAACACATACCCCTATGCACTGTAACACAGCCTGGGGCTTCCGTACACCCCGAGTACATACTCCTGTGCACTGTAACACAGCCTGGGGCATCCCTACACCCCGAGTACATACTCCTGTGCACTGTAACACAGCCTGGGGCTTCCGTACACCCCGAGCACATACTCCTGTGCACTGTAACACAGCCTGGGGCATCCGTACACACCGAGCACATACTCCTGTGCACTGTAACACAGCCTGGGGCTTCCGTCCACCCCGAGCACATACTCCTGTGCACTGTAACACAGCCTGGGGCATCCGTACACCCCGAGCACATACTCCTGTGCACTGTAACACAGCCTGGGGCA
>NC_139227.1:112921886-112931886 GCF_055691185.1 Crinia signifera
CATACAGGTCACCCCTGCAATAAGTCATACTGTACCAATGGCTTGTAAATTCACTATATAAGATCATCGCAACAACGCATGAAATGTATTAAGGTGATCGGACAATCGTAACAGTACATAACACTGACACACAAAAATGAGCAACACCTGATGCAATAATACAGATCCAAAGCACGATTTATGCCAAAATATATCTAAAGCACAAATTAAAATAATACTTAATATTCCATATTCAACTAACATAGTCAAACGACTGGATTTAAAAGAAACAAAAGAACTTATTAGCTAAAATTGGCTTAAAACACTACTAAGTGCTTTTGCGCTTAAGCGCTTCTGGAGAAGAGCACATTGTTTGCACAGAGGAAAATATATATACAAAATATATTTCACCTTAACGGGTCCTGTAAAGCCCATGGGATATTGGTGGCAATTTAAAATACCCATATTCTCAGGAAAAAATAATGAGCACTGAAATAACTTTGGAAGACGTTTTGTATGTTCAGTGCAATCCTGGAAGCCACCAAAGCGCAATTTACACCACAAAATAAACAACAACAACAACCAGAAGTAAATTATACGCAGTAAATAAGTGCAATTTTTTTTTTTTTTATTCGCAACTAGTTTCCTAACGACCGAATCGCGTCTATTGTTCCGGCAAAATGCACTGAAATAATAATTAGATTTCCATGCCATTAACCCTTTTTAGACTTGGAAGCGCGTCTAGATGTGCAACATCAACAGTCATAATAATAATAATATATTTGCAAAAGTCTTCCTCACAGCGAAAGAAAACAACAACCCAAAAACAAATAAACGTATAACCCAAAATAAATGCACTAATAAAAATAAAAAAATAAAAAGATACAACTCAACATGAATACTTTTGCAACCACCTCACTAAGCATTGTAAATAGCTGGGACAATTTAGCTAAAGTCACTTAACAAGCGCTCTATAAAATATTAGAGGGTCATAAAATAAATCACCCAGTTTAATTGATTGATGTCTCAGATAAACAAAAGAGTGATAGAATTTGACTTGGAAAGACCCGGATTTATTTCACAGTGATTTAAAGAACATTACTTACTGTTCTGCATGTTGATGACTGGCAATAAATTCCCACGTGGTTGCTCTACGGAATTCTATTAATAAATAAACAGATTTTCCTATTAATTAAGGGACAGCTCTTAAAAAGGCCCGCTTCCCCCGTGAGTATCCGATTGTTTTGCAGTTATTTCACCATCTAAAGTGAAATATAGAATTGTATATATATTTTTTTTACAAAGCCTTTTTTTTTTTTTTACTTCAGCTCTATAAATTTGGACTAACATTTTAAAGGCAAAATAAATACAAAAATAAATATATTTTGCAAAAAAACTTGCCTGAAATTAGCGATTCCTCTCCCAAAAGAAGTGCGCAGTCCAGCATCTAGTATTCTCCCTCTATGATAAACAATAGGTGAGTTAGATTTACAATTAATGCGATTTATAATATATAGTCCTTTTTTGGTAAGTTTTTTTTTCTTCACACAAGCACAACCTGAAATCTCATTACACTTTAATTACCACTGAGATATTTTTTTCCCAAGGCATCAGCTTACCAATTGCTCTATTTCCAAACTACACCACCACCCCTCCTCCTCCCTCCCCCTTGTTCCTCTTCTCTTCCTAAAAATGAGCAATTCTGGAACTGCATCAATAATATGTTTAAGATTTCAATATTTTCGGGGGAAAAAATTACAGGGCAAAGTGTTACCATAGAAACAACAGTCATGCCTGCTAATTAGTTATGGAGTTAAGTATAACAGCTGGGCAACGGAAAGTGTTGATATTTTTTTTCTTTCTGGAAATAAAAAAAATACAATTTCTAAGCTGAACCTTTGCAACTTTTTGTCTCTTTTTTCTCGTCCCCTTTTTGGTTTGGCTGTTTAGATCTTATATTTCTGGACTGTACATTGACACACGCTGTATACCTCGCCTCAGTGCTCTAAAAAAGTAAAATCAGGAGGGGGTAAGGCCACTTAACAAAGCCCCAAACGATTCCCATTCTGCAGATCCAACCAAACCAAAGTCTCTCAAAGCCAAGGCAGGAAAAATAAAATTCTTCTCTCATGCCCCATACATTCAGTAACTCGCTTTCAATATATAATAAAAATAAACTATGTGTAGTTATTTCATTGCACAATGTCCTGATGCAGGGGTAGTAGATATTTATCAGAAAACAATAAAACTAATTTCTTGTTACACATTTTTTTATTTCAAGATAATTGTGTTACTGGTGCAAGTTGTTAGAGGGTTTGTAAAACCGCACAACAGCTCCGTGGGGCGCTCAATTGGCAAGAGACAATTACAAAAGAGGAGGTTTTGTAAGAAGGAAGAAAAAAAATCCCCAAGTAAAATAAAATAAAAAAAGCACAGACTTTAAAATAGTAATTCTGCTTTTTTTTTTCTTTTAAATGTCTGCTTTGAATATTATTATTTTTTCCCTGATTACGACAAATCGACTTTTATCGCCTATTCGTGCGTTTAGTTATTGCAGCACGATTTTAGGCATTCTTCTGCTAATATTTGTCGCAGTTTGCGGACAAACGTAAATATTTACCGCGACTGTTATTAATAATGCAACAGTGTTTAATTCCATCTTCATTATGGCCTCATTACATGCACCAAGTGTGCAAAGCCAGGAGCCAGGGGTAACCAAGGGGTAACGAAGCATATCGCCCTGCCCGGGCCCTATAGACTGCTAGCCAGAACACGACTAATCTCACTTATAATCCTGGGGGAACATGCAACATACAGTTTGCTGGGGGAATGTATTATGTCTGCTGATCAAAAGCAAACAAAGTGGAAGCGAGATGGGAACAACCAAAGTGACACAAAATACTCATTGTATTACTATTGAGATATCCAGGGGTCTGGAAGAGGACTCGTGGTTCTAAGTACTTGCTAAAGTATATTTTGTCATTTCCAACGGGCAAGGCCTAGTGCTCACAGAATCATTTCAAGTTCCCCAAAAGTATTCACTTATATATCAATGCTATGAGTGCAACAATATATACATTATAATATAATAATAAAATAATTTTAATAATAATAATAATAATAATAATATTAATAAATTAAACACAGCATAACTGGTTGGAACATGTGTAACAATATTTAATAATTAGACCACTATTAACAACAGCATAACAACCAATCCTGTGCCTTGTGTAAGCTCCTTAATACAAACATTAGGAATAATTCTGCAAACATATAAACCAGTAATCGCTGTATACACCACACTCTGATCGTACCATCGGGTACATACAGGCAGCCCATCCACATGGATAAATGGCAGGGAAGTTTCTATCTTTGGCAGGACATGTCTACCCTAATGAGATATCGGATGAACACGGATATACTGTATGTCAACACTCCTAATTATACAATCACAATATCACATCGCTGTGAAAATAACCACGATGGGGTCACAGTTAAAAGTATTTCTCGATAACTTTAAACGAGAACAAGAGTCTGTTAGGGGGGGCAGCTAGGACAGTGGCTGATCATTGAAAACAAATAGAAGGGGGTCACTTCAGCTGTATAGTAACAAGGGTGATCAGATCAGACTGGGTCCTACATCATACATGGGATATACAAGCGATGGGAACGTCATACAGGAGATATACAAGGCTGTGATATATCGTATCCCAGCACCGGAGATAACACAAGCACAGATATAATATAAATATATATATATATATATATATATATATATATATATATATATATATATATATATATATATATATATATGCATCACAAGAGAACACCAGAAGCCCCATCGCCAGTCCTGGACTAATGCTACAGCCAACAGCACTGACACCAGCTAAAGTTTTCCAGTTGACTGGCAGGGACACAGTAATCTGTGCAGGGCAGCAGAAGAAGTGTCCTACACCCCAGCAGCAGCCCCAGCCCTTGCCTATTCTGGCACTCACCTGTAAGAGGCATCCTAGGCTGTCAGGCACCGCTGGATAATTGGAGTGAGCACTGCTTGCTTAATGACAAACCAAAAAAAAAAAAAAAAGGGAAGAGGAGTAGCTAGCAGTAGCTGTGTGCTAGAGCCCGAGACTGGAGCAGCTCTCTCCCAGGGACCAGCCTCGTTGTTGCTTCCTGAGGAGGAGACAGAGATTGACAATAAGAGGGGCTGTCAGTGGGTGCAGCTGGGAGAGGGTGAGAGCAGTGAGCAGCACAGTCACAGTGCACACCTAGGCTGATGGCTGATGCTGCAAGTGTATGCATGTATGTCCCAGTGCCTCGCCTCCACTCTCCTTCACTAGCCCATTAGCAGAGGATGACCTCTGTCATCATCTCCCAGTAACACACTTCCTCCTGCTCCTTCACCAGAGCGGGAAATGAGGCAGTGTATGGGGGCTTGCGTTCAAACCCACTAATCACCCTAGACATGCAAATGAATTGCTTTCTCCACACACACAAAATATTGCTTTATGCAAAGCACAGGGGTAGCCCTGCCGATGCCTATTGGCTGATTACCCCCAGTGCATGCCACCATTGGCTCCTGTCTTTGAATATGAATACACTTGATTATTTTTTTCCAGTGCACAGATTTGTGTGTGTGTTTGAGTGTGTGTGAGTGTGTACTGATTGCCTATAACTATGGCTGTTCCTTGTCACCCTCACACCAGTTTATCTGAAGCAGATTCCAGTTTGTTGATTGGATTTTACTCACATTGTTTTCTGCACTTATTGGAGAACTGGGGACATTGGCTGCTCTGCAACTCTCTGAGGAAGGATACACACATTGCCACCTACTTACTGACCACCCTGGTCCACTAGAAGGTATCACTACCGGACGAGTTCTGCTCGCCGGCTTCTACAGTCCACGCTGTCACTGTAATTGTGTACTGCTCACAATGGGAATTAAATAATTTTCCTTGTAAGCAGCATTTTGTTGTAAAAAGGCGATTTTGGATGTGAATGGGGGCGATTAGCATTTTAGGGGAAAAGAGCCTCTGTGACAATGGGGATAAGGAAAATATCATTGAAATGTAAAGAGCAGAAATATCTGTAAGACAGGCGCTTTGTAAGCTGTGCCTCGCCCCGGGGCTTCCAAGTACACTTTGTTTTTTCCTGATTTTTTTTTTTTTAAGAAAATCAGGGACAGGACATGAGAGGAAACGGTCCACTGGTGTATTGCTGGGGAAAAGTGGCCTCAAGTGTCCTTAGCAAACATTCCCCAAACTTCTTCCACGTGTCTTTGTTGACTTTAGGGCTGTGTTTGTGTTCATCTAACACACCAGCAAATTAAGAGTCAATTTTACGTTTATGGGCAGATAATGTCTCTAATCATCCTCAGTCTGGGAAGACTTGCCTGCAGGGGATGGAAGAAGGACCACTACATGTGGTAATGTGCGTGTGTGTATGTATGTATGTATGTATGTATGTATGTATGTATGTATGTATGTATGTGTGTGTGTGTGTATGTATGTATGTATGTATGTATGTATGTATGTGTGGGTGTATGTGTGTATGTGTGTATGTATGTGTGTGTATATATATATATATATATATATATATATATATATACATATGTATGTATGTATGTATGTATGTGTTTGTGTGTGTGTGTATGTATGTATGTATGTATGTATGTATGTATGTATGTGTGTGTATATATATATGTATGTATGTATGTATGTATGTATGTATGTATGTGTGTATATATATATATATGTATGTATGTATGTATGTATGTGTGTGTGTCTATGTATGTATGTATGTATGTGTGTGCATGTGCATAAATATATTATACACACACACACACACACACACACACACACACACACACACACACACACACACATATATATATATATATTTATGCGCACACACACATGGTACTACATTATCTTATGTAGGAAGGAGGAACAAAGATTAATCTACCAAATTTCGAAATTAGTAGAATGACCACACAGCATGTGTATGTATATATATATATTGGAGCTACTATTGAACGGTCGTACTCTGCAACATTGTTTTGAGGTTTTGTTTATCTTCTGTAACTTTTTAAAAACAAACAAACAAACATCAAACACCGGTCTCCGGCTCAGGGAACAATGCTGCCTTGACTTAACGTCTGTTGAAGATGTCAGAAATCAAGGCAAGTAAGTAAATGCTTTTCTATTTTGATCACACACCAGAAAGTACATTGGTCCAAGGGAACACTTATAACACCTCAGTACACTCCAAAGCAACCCAGGGCCGCTGGCTGTAAGGTTGTATTGAAGGTACCAGCTGGGTCTCTCTGCTTTCCTTAATTGTTAATGTCAGAAGTTCTGAAACAATGACATATAATAAAAATAATAATAAAATAACAATACTAGAAGAGAAGGCTGGAGTGGGGAAGTGGGGTTTGGGCGCGCAGAGGGGAAAATGAAGTATTAGATGGGTACACTTGACTTTTCTTGACATGTGAAAGTGTTAAAAGTCACAGCTCATCAATAAAGTAGCTGACAGGCGATGCATTCTTATATAAAGTACAATAGGGAGACAAACGACTCTGCCAGAGAGTTTGCATGTTAGTGAAAGGACGCCTCAATGGGGGCTGGATAATGAGCTGCTTGCCTGTCACTCCCTGTCCTCTTGCGGCCTACACAGAACCACTCAGTGCCTCTCTGCCCGTCAGATCCATGCAGTGCCCCTTACAGTCCCCTCTATGCAAATACACTCAGACCATCTCCAGTATTCAGGCCACAATAGTCAGCCAACTGTGTCTTCTACAGCCAGATCTACCTCTGCTACATTATACTCTGCTCTGATACAGGCCCCTACTTACTGTGTGTGTGCAGTGGGGGTGCAACATTGCTCACCTGCTGCTAAACATTCCTGCAAATGCTGAAAACACAGTTATATGCACCCAGGTGGCACCCCACAAGCTCTGCAAAAGAGGGCATGCTGGGGCTTGTAGTTCTATATGCCTGAGGCTTGTAGTTCTACAATATCTGCCCACCCGCGTGACATCCTGATCTAGCATTTTGTAGGTAAGTTATGAAACAAGTGACCTGTCATTTATATTCTACACATGTATAATATCATAGACATATATAACATCAATGTATAACATACACATGGCTAGAGTGTGTCTATTATTGCACTGTAAATAAACAGGTACTGTATGCTGTTTGCAGTTATTATTTTGTATCATTTGCACCAGACTTGGATTTTTTTTTTGCCAGGCCCATTTAGCAGAGGAAGGGTTAATGGCCATGACGTCATAATGTCCTTAGCTGTAGGTAAATGGTACAAACCTTGCAGAGAGGTCACCTCCTCCGGTAATGGAAATTCATGACTGTGTGTTTTATGGGGACACACGGAAAAAGAAAAGTCAACACAAATGGGATATGTTCACGATTTACAGAAAAAAAGGGACTTGCAGCTTGAGGAGGGGGTGCAATTAGAGACCCTGGGTCCAAGAGCTTGCCATCTTTTTCTGTAGTAACCGTCCCTTTGTCATTAGCCCTCCTTCTCCGGTCCCAAGATCACAATAAATGCTCGAGTCCGGTTTCCCAGGCAAAAATAAAGTATTTTTTTTCTTCTTCTCTCCTTATTAACTACCTCTCAATTAGCAACTGTTGGGATTAACACCAACTAATGCCTCTCTCCTTCAATCGTGTTCCTATTTCTCCCCAAGGCAGAGTGGTCTTTGTGTACCCTCCCAAAAGGGGAAAAAAAAAGTTTTAATAGAAAAAAAAAAAGAAGTAAGGGGAGGGAGAGCGAGCACCCCCCCCCTCCTCAATGCAGCTGACGTCACACTAATGGAGACAACGGCGTGGGGCTGAGCTATGTCACTGGTACTTACAAAAAGGTGAGTGCTCCGGGCTCCTATCTGTATCATTACATCAATGGGGATATTTATTTTCTAGGGCCATATAAAATTACTCATTTCGCCCAGACAAACATCGCAAGGTGTTACTGTACCAGCTGTGCTCAGAACTGGGGGAAACAAGGTCAAAAAGTTTGTTTGTTTTTCTTTCCCAACAACTAAAAAGTTATAAACTTATAATACTCAACAGGATACTTTACAATATTACCCAGTTATGTATATTACTAAACATGGAAAATCCCTTGATAATGAATGGTCTTTGGGCTAATTCAATTACAAATATCATTATTTGTTGATAGTTTGAAAAATAAACATCTTCGATTTCGCCCAATTATTGGCGTTCTTTTACGACTTGATAATGACGAAGCTGGAGTTTATTTCATTGCGATATTTATATCATCCTGTTGATTTTATTTTATAATATCTTGTTTATTCACTTTGGGACATCATTAAATTGATTGCTGTTTTTCTTAAGGAAGATGTTTGTTCTGATGCTATTGCTGCGATTCGGGATAAACTATGAATCATATTCGTGGATTCTGTGTCAGGTAATAATTAATGCCAGTTAATGGATTGCAATGGTTGTAGTACTGTGCTTAATAGTATTATGTGGTTTATGTGTGCGTGAAAGTGATTCTTGTGTTTTATATGGCAGTCCCAGGCACGTCTTGTTGTATTAATATCTGTTTTGCAAGTCACCTTTTTTAATACCCAGAAAAATGCTTTAAGTCCCCTTGTCCAGATCACTTTGAACTTAGAGAGAAACACCATTTCTGACGTGTTAGGTTGAAATGCATTTGCCTCTAGGATAACCAATGACTATTTGTGTACACGGGGCGGTGTTTGAGTAATGTAATGTTCACGACATTGAGTTAAATGGAAATTCATCCTTTTAAACAAATACACACGAGGTCCATGCAGCCTCTGTAAACTACAACAGTCACACATATAACGCTCCAATTCAATATCATTTTTACATTGTTCTAATTTTTTTATACATTTTTTTGTGACGGTTTTTCACCCTCATTGCTTTGACAGGTGTATGTGTGTGCATATATATATATATATATATATATATATATATATATATATATATATATACATATATACGGACATGTAATAGATAGGAAGCTTACAATATGCCTTGTGACTTAAAAAAAAATGACCATCTCTTGCTGATGGGATAGGCTATTGATTAATACAAGCTGTTAAAAAAAAAAAAAACTCCTGTTACACTATAATCTCCTTGTTAATCAAGCCTCTAAGCAGCTCAATGTGAGTTTTATTAGCGACTAGAGATCCCAGGCTGTAGATCAGATGAAACCTTTAACACCCTTCATATCTGCCCCAGCTGCCTGCATTATATATTTTCAATTAGAAGTCAATTTATTAAACAGTTTGTCCTCTTTGACATCTGGAATATGCGAGAGACGCTTAAATGTTACAATAACTAAGATGGGCAGTATCATGTACTGTAAAGGACTCTGCTCTTTTTTTATATAAAGATCAGCAACTCCAATTGTAACCAAATATTACTAATCCAGTATAATATTATATATAAATAGAGGTCTTTTTGTCGCGTTTCTCTTATTAACTGTTTTCATTTGGCAAGTGTTTGACTTCTCATAACCTAGAAAGATTGGTGAGATCAGCAACTGAAAGGATTGGATTAGATTCTATAATATCTAACACCAAATGATTGTATCGTTCTGATATGCATATGAAAAGCTTATCTGCTCGCGGTAATTATGCTGCGATTTTTTCGCTGCATGACAGCTGGATAACACATCATTTCAAATAAACATCTCTAATTAGGGAGGAGGATCGTCGGCGAATTTCTTTTTTTTTTTTAAACCTCCACGATTTATCTTTAAAATTAAAAATTAAAAAATACCCCCACCTCGCACTTTTTGGTCTCTTGAAGATATAACGCAAAGTTGTCATAACTATTATTAGTTTATTTTTGTTTTGCATGGTATGGAATTATTGCATTGTCCATATTACCAATGCTAAAGCAAAACAATGTCTTTAATATTTCATAGTGCGTTGCATTAAGAAATAATGTACTGTTTATTATTGCATTATTGATAAGGCTTTCAGGATTGTTCTGTGTGGGGC